>NC_054492.1:572328-577328 GCF_017639515.1 Carcharodon carcharias | reverse complement strand
GAGAGAGAGAGAGAGAGAGAGTGAGAGTATCCCCAATACCCAGGTAGAGAGAAAGAGAGAGAGAGAGAGAGAGTATCCCCAATACCCAGGGAGAGAGAGAGAGAGAGAGAGTATCCCCAATACCCAGGGAGAGAGAGAGAGTATCCCCAATACCCAGGGAGAGAGAGAGAGAGTATCCCCAATACCCAGGGAGAGAGAGAGAGAGTATCTCCAATACCCAGGGAGAGAGAGAGAGAGTATCCCCAATACCCAGGGAGAGAGAGAGAGAGTATCCCCAATAGCCAGGGAGAGAGAGAGAGAGTATCCCCAATACCCAGGGAGAGAGAGAGAGAGTATCCCCAATACCCAGGGAGAGAGAGTGAGAGTATCCCCAATACCCAGGGAGAGAGAGAGAGAGTATCCCCAATACCCAGGGAGAGAGAGAGAGAGAGTATCCCCAATACCCAGGGAGAGAGAGAGAGAGTATCCCCAATACCCAGGGAGAGAGAGAGAGAGTATCCCCAATACCCAGGGAGAGAGAGAGAGAGTATCCCCAATACCCAGGGAGAGAGAGAGAGTATCCCCAATACCCAGGGAGAGAGAGAGAGTATCCCCAATACCCAGGGAGAGAGAGAGAGAGAGAGTATCCCCAATACCCAGGGAGAGAGAGAGAGAGAGTATCCCCAATACCCAGGGAGAGAGAGAGAGAGAGTATCCCCAATACCCAGGGAGAGAGAGAGAGAGAGAGTATCCCCAATACCCAGGGAGAGAGAGAGAGAGAGTATCCCCAATACCCAGGGAGAGAGAGAGAGAGAGTATCCCCAATACCCAGGGAGAGAGAGAGAGAGAGTATCCCCAATACCCAGGGAGAGAGAGAGAGTATCCCCAATACCCAGGGAGAGAGAGAGAGTATCCCCAATACCCAGGGAGAGAGAGAGAGAGTATCCCCAATACCCAGGGGGAGAGAGAGAGAGAGAGAGAGAGAGTATCCCCAATACCCAGGGAGAGAGAGAGAGAGAGAGAGAGTATCCCCAGTACCCAGGGAGAGAGAGAGAGAGAGTATCCCCAATACCCAGGGAGAGAGAGAGAGAGAGTATCCCCAATACCCAGGGAGAGAGAGAGAGACAATCCCCAATACCCAGGGAGAGAGAGAGAGAGAGAGTATCCCCAATACCCAGGGAGAGAGAGAGAGAGAATCCCCAATACCCAGGGAGAGAGAGAGAGAGAGTATCCCCAATACCCAGGGAGAGAGAGAGAGAGTGAGAGTATCCCCAATACCCAGGTAGAGAGAAAGAGAGAGAGAGAGAGAGAGTATCCCCAATACCCAGGGAGAGAGAGAGAGAGAGAGTATCCCCAATACCCAGGGAGAGAGAGAGAGAGAATCCCCAATACCCAGGGAGAGAGAGAGAGAGTATCCCCAATACCCAGGGAGAGAGAGAGAGAGAGAGAGAGAGAGTGAGAGTATCCCCAATACCCAGGTAGAGAGAAAGAGAGAGAGAGAGAGAGAGTATCCCCAATACCCAGGGAGAGAGAGAGAGAGAGTATCCCCAATACCCAGGGAGAGAGAGAGAGTATCCCCAATACCCAGGGAGAGAGAGAGAGAGTATCCCCAATACCCAGGGAGAGAGAGAGAGAGTATCCCCAATACCCAGGGAGAGAGAGAGAGAGTATCCCCAATACCCAGGGAGAGAGAGAGAGAGTATCCCCAATACCCAGGGAGAGAGAGAGAGAGTATCCCCAATAGCCAGGGAGAGAGAGAGAGAGTATCCCCAATAGCCAGGGAGAGAGAGAGAGAGTATCCCCAATACCCAGGGAGAGAGAGAGAGAGTATCCCCAATACCCAGGGAGAGAGAGAGAGAGAGTATCCCCAATACCCAGGGAGAGAGAGAGAGAGTATCCCCAATACCCAGGGAGAGAGAGAGAGAGTATCCCCAATACCCAGGGAGAGAGAGAGAGAGTATCCCCAATACCCAGGGAGAGAGAGAGAGAGTATCCCCAATACCCAGGGAGAGAGAGAGAGTATCCCCAATACCCAGGGAGAGAGAGAGAGTATCCCCAATACCCAGGGAGAGAGAGAGAGAGAGTATCCCCAATACCCAGGGAGAGAGAGAGAGAGAGTATCCCCAATACCCAGGGAGAGAGAGAGAGAGAGTATCCCCAATACCCAGGGAGAGAGAGAGAGAGAGAGTATCCCCAATACCCAGGGAGAGAGAGAGAGAGAGTATCCCCAATACCCAGGGAGAGAGAGAGAGAGAGTATCCCCAATACCCAGGGAGAGAGAGAGAGAGAGTATCCCCAATACCCAGGGAGAGAGAGAGAGTATCCCCAATACCCAGGGAGAGAGAGAGAGTATCCCCAATACCCAGGGAGAGAGAGAGAGTATCCCCAATACCCAGGGAGAGAGAGAGAGTATCCCCAATACCCAGGGAGAGAGAGAGAGAGAGTATCCCCAATACCCAGGGAGAGAGAGAGAGAGAGTATCCCCAATACCCAGGGAGAGAGAGAGAGAGAGTATCCCCAATACCCAGGGAGAGAGAGAGAGAGAGAGTATCCCCAATACCCAGGGAGAGAGAGGGAGTATCCCCAATACCCAGGGAGAGAGAGAGTATCCCCAATACCCAGGGAGAGAGAGAGAGAGAGTATCCCCAATACCCAGGGAGAGAGAGAGAGAGTATCCCCAATACCCAGGGAGAGAGAGAGAGTATCCCCAATACCCAGGGAGAGAGAGAGAGAGAGAGAGAGAGAGAATCCCCAATACCCAGGTAGAGAGAGAGAGAGAATCCCCAATACCCAGGGAGAGAGAGAGAGAGAGAGAGTATCCCCAATACCCAGGGAGAGAGAGAGAGAGAGAGTATCCCCAATACCCAGGGAGAGAGAGAGAGAGAGAGTATCCCCAATACCCAGGGAGAGAGAGAGAGAGTATCCCCAATACCCAGGGAGAGAGAGAGAGAGTATCCCCAATACCCAGGGAGAGAGAGAGAGAGTATCCCCAATACCCAGGGCGAGAGAGTATCCCCAATACCCAGTGAGAGAGAGAGTATCCCCAATACCCAGGGAGAGAGAGAGATTATCCCCAATACCCAGGGAGAGAGAGAGAGAGAGAGAGAGAGTATCCCCAATACCCAGGGAGAGAGAGAGAGTATCCCCAATACCCAGGGAGAGAGAGAGAGAGAATCCCCAATACCCAGGGAGAGAGAGAGAGTATCCCCAATACCCAGGGAGAGAGAGAGTATCCCCAATACCCAGGGAGAGAGAGAGAGTATCCCCAATACCCAGGGAGAGAGAGAGAGAGAGTATCCCCAATACCCAGGGAGAGAGAGAGAGAGAGTATCCCCAATACCCAGGGAGAGAGAGAGAGAGAGAGTATCCCCAATACCCAGGGGGAGAGAGAGAGAGAGTATCCCCAATACCCAGGGAGAGAGAGAGAGTATCCCCAATACCCAGGGAGAGAGGGAGAGAGAGTATCCCCAATACCCAGGGAGAGAGAGAGAGAGAGTATCCCCAATACCCAGGGAGAGAGAGAGAGAGAGTATCCCCAATACCCAGGGAGAGAGAGAGAGACAATCCCCAATACCCAGGGAGAGAGAGAGAGAGAGAGTATCCCCAATACCCAGGGAGAGAGAGAGAGAGAATCCCCAATACCCAGGGAGAGAGAGAGAGAGAGTATCCCCAATACCCAGGGAGAGAGAGAGAGAGTGAGAGTATCCCCAATACCCAGGTAGAGAGAAAGAGAGAGAGAGAGAGAGTATCCCCAATACCCAGGGAGAGAGAGAGAGAGAGAGTATCCCCAATACCCAGGGAGAGAGAGAGAGAGAATCCCCAATACCCAGGGAGAGAGAGAGAGAGTATCCCCAATACCCAGGGAGAGAGAGAGAGAGAGAGAGAGAGAGTGAGAGTATCCCCAATACCCAGGTAGAGAGAAAGAGAGAGAGAGAGAGAGAGTATCCCCAATACCCAGGGAGAGAGAGAGAGAGAGTATCCCCAATACCCAGGGAGAGAGAGAGAGTATCCCCAATACCCAGGGAGAGAGAGAGAGAGTATCCCCAATACCCAGGGAGAGAGAGAGAGAGTATCCCCAATACCCAGGGAGAGAGAGAGAGAGTATCCCCAATACCCAGGGAGAGAGAGAGAGAGTATCCCCAATACCCAGGGAGAGAGAGAGAGAGTATCCCCAATAGCCAGGGAGAGAGAGAGAGAGTATCCCCAATAGCCAGGGAGAGAGAGAGAGAGTATCCCCAATACCCAGGGAGAGAGAGAGAGAGTATCCCCAATACCCAGGGAGAGAGAGAGAGAGAGTATCCCCAATACCCAGGGAGAGAGAGAGAGAGTATCCCCAATACCCAGGGAGAGAGAGAGAGAGTATCCCCAATACCCAGGGAGAGAGAGAGAGAGTATCCCCAATACCCAGGGAGAGAGAGAGAGAGTATCCCCAATACCCAGGGAGAGAGAGAGAGAGTATCCCCAATACCCAGGGAGAGAGAGAGAGTATCCCCAATACCCAGGGAGAGAGAGAGAGTATCCCCAATACCCAGGGAGAGAGAGAGAGAGAGTATCCCCAATACCCAGGGAGAGAGAGAGAGAGAGTATCCCCAATACCCAGGGAGAGAGAGAGAGTATCCCCAATACCCAGGGAGAGAGAGAGAGAGAGAGTATCCCCAATACCCAGGGAGAGAGAGAGAGAGAGTATCCCCAATACCCAGGGAGAGAGAGAGAGAGAGTATCCCCAATACCCAGGGAGAGAGAGAGAGAGAGTATCCCCAATACCCAGGGAGAGAGAGAGAGTATCCCCAATACCCAGGGAGAGAGAGAGAGTATCCCCAATACCCAGGGAGAGAGAGAGTATCCCCAATACCCAGGGAGAGAGAGAGAGTATCCCCAATACCCAGGGAGAGAGAGAGAGAGAGTATCCCCAATACCCAGGGAGAGAGAGAGAGAGAGTATCCCCAATACCCAGGGAGAGAGAGAGAGAGAGTATCCCCAATACCCAGGGAGAGAGAGAGAGAGAGAGTATCCCCAATACC
>NC_054492.1:527328-567328 GCF_017639515.1 Carcharodon carcharias | reverse complement strand
AATACCCAGGGAGAGAGAGAGAGAGAGAGAGAGAGAATCCCCAATACCCAGGTAGAGAGAGAGAGAGAATCCCCAATACCCAGGTAGAGAGAGAGAGAGAATCCCCAATACCCAGGGAGAGAGAGAGAGTATCCCCAATACCCAGGGAGAGAGAGAGTATCCCCAATACCCAGGGAGAGAGAGAGAGAGAGAGAGAGAGAGAATCCCCAATACCCAGGGAGAGAGAGAGAGAGAGAGAATCCCCAATACCCAGGGAGAGAGAGAGAGAGTATCCCCAATACCCAGGGAGAGAGAGAGAGAGAGAGAGTATCCCCAATACCCAGGGATAGCGAGAGAGTATCCCCAATACCCAGGGATAGCGAGAGAGTATCCCCAATACCCAGGGATAGCGAGAGAGTATCCCCAATACCCAGGGAGAGAGAGAGTATCCCCAATACTCAGGGAGAGAGAGAGAGAGAATCCCCAATACCCAGGGAGAGAGAGAGAGAGTATCCCCAATACCCAGGGAAAGAGAGAGAGAGAGTATCCCCAATACCCAGGGAGAGAGAGAGAGTATCCCCAATACCCAGGGAGAGAGAGAGAGTATCCCCAATACCCAGGGAGAGAGAGAGAGAATCCCCAATACCCAGGGAGAGAGAGAGAGAGAGAATCCCCAATACCCAGGGAGAGAGAGAGAGAGTGTATCCCCAATACCCAGGGAGGGAGAGAGAGAGACAATCCCCAATACCCAGGGAGAGAGAGAGAGAGTATCCCCAATACCCAGGTAGAGAGAAAGAGAGAGAGAGAGAGAGTATCCCCAATACCCAGGGAGAGAGAGAGAGAGAGAGTATCCCCAATACCCAGGGAGAGAGAGAGAGAGAATCCCCAATACCCAGGGAGAGAGAGAGAGAGTATCCCCAATACCCAGGGAGAGAGAGAGAGAGTGAGAGTATCCCCAATACCCAGGTAGAGAGAAAGAGAGAGAGAGAGAGAGTATCCCCAATTCCCAGGGAGAGAGAGAGAGTATCCCCAATACCCAGGGAGAGAGAGAGAGAGTATCCCCAATACCCAGGGAGAGAGAGAGTATCCCCAATACCCAGGGAGAGAGAGAGTATCCCCAATACCCAGGGAGAGAGAGAGAGAGTATCCCCAATACCCAGGGACAGAGAGAGAGAGTATCCCCAATACCCAGGGAGAGAGAGAGAGTATCCCCAATACCCAGGGAGAGAGAGAGAGAGTATCCCCAATACCCAGGGACAGAGAGAGATAGTATCCCCAATACCCAGGGAGAGAGAGAGAGTATCCCCAATACCCAGGGAGAGAGAGAGAGTATCCCCAATACCCAGGGAGAGAGAGAGAGTATCCCCAATACCCAGGGAGAGAGAGAGAGTATCCCCAATACCCAGGGAGAGAGAGAGAGTATCCCCAATACCCAGGGAGAGAGAGAGAGTATCCCCAATACCCAGGGAGAGAGAGAGAGTATCCCCAATACCCAGGGAGAGAGAGAGAGAGAGTATCCCCAATACCCAGGGAGAGAGAGAGAGAGAGTATCCCCAATACCCAGGGAGAGAGAGAGTATCCCCAATTCCCAGGGAGAGAGAGAGAGAGAGTATCCCCAATACCCAGGGAGAGAGAGAGAGAGAGTATCCCCAATACCCAGGGAGAGAGAGAGAGAGAATCCCCAATACCCAGGGAGAGAGAGAGAGTATCCCCAATACCCAGGGAGAGAGAGAGTATCCCCAATACCCAGGGAGAGAGAGAGAGTATCCCCAATACCCAGGGAGAGAGAGAGAGAGAGTATCCCCAATACCCAGGGAGAGAGAGAGAGTATCCCCAATACCCAGGGAGAGAGAGAGAGAGAGAGAGAGTATCCCCAATACCCATGGAGAGAGAGAGAGTATCCCCAATACCCAGGGAGAGAGAGACATAGAGAGTATCCCCAATACCCAGGGAGAGAGAGAGAGTATCCCCAATACCCAGGGAGAGAGAGAGAGTATCCCCAATACCCAGGGAGAGAGAGAGAGTATCCCCAATACCCAGGGAGAGAGAGAGAGTATCCCCAATACCCAGGGAGAGAGAGAGAGTATCCCCAATACCCAGGGAGAGAGAGAGAGAGATAGTATCCCCAATACCCAGGGAGAGAGAGAGAGTATCCCCAATACCCAGGGAGAGAGAGAGAGAGAGAGAGAATCCCCAATACCCAGGTAGAGAGAGAGAGGGAATCCCCAATACCCAGGGAGAGAGAGAGAGAGAGAGTATCCCCAATACCCAGGGAGAGAGAGAGAGAGAGTATCCCCAATACCCAGGGGGAGAGAGAGAGAGAGAGAATCCCCAATACCCAGGGGGAGAGAGAGAGAGAGAATCCCCAATACCCAGGGAGAGAGAGAGAGAGAATCCCCAATACCCAGGGAGAGAGAGAGAGTATCCCCAATACCCAGGGAGAGAGAGAGAGAGAGTATCCCCAATACCCAGGGAGAGAGAGATAGAGAATCCCCAATACCCAGGGAGAGAGAGAGAGAGAGTATCCCCAATACCCAGGGAGAGAGAGAGAGTATCCCCAATACCCAGGGAGAGAGAGAGAGTATCCCCAATACCCAGGGAGAGAGAGAGAGTATCCCCAATACCCAGGGAGAGAGAGAGAGTATCCCCAATACCCAGGGAGAGAGAGAGAGTATCCCCAATACCCAGGGAGAGAGAGAGAGTATCCCCAATACCCAGGGAGAGAGAGAGAGAGAGTATCCCCAATACCCAGGGAGAGAGAGAGAGTATCCCCAATACCCAGGGAGAGAGAGAGAGAGAGAGAGTATCCCCAATACCCAGGGAGAGAGAGAGAGAGAGTATCCCCAATACCCAGGGAGAGAGAGAGAGAGAGTATCCCCAATACCCAGGGAGAGAGAGAGAGAATCCCCAATACCCAGGGAGAGAGAGAGTATCCCCAATACCCAGGGAGAGAGAGAGAGTATCCCCAATACCCAGGGAGAGAGAGAGTATCCCCAATACCCAGGGAGAGAGAGAGAGAGAGTATCCCCAATACCCAGGGAGAGAGAGAGAGAGAGTATCCCCAATACCCAGGGAGAGAGAGAGAGAGAGTATCCCCAATACCCAGGGAGAGAGAGAGAGAGAGAGTATCCCCAATACCCAGGGAGAGAGAGAGAGAGAGTATCCCCAATACCCAGGGAGAGAGAGAGAGAGAGTATCCCCAATACCCAGGGAGAGAGAGAGAGAATCCCCAATACCCAGGGAGAGAGAGAGAGTATCCCCAATACCCAGGGAGAGAGAGAGTATCCCCAATACCCAGGGAGAGAGAGAGAGAGAGTATCCCCAATACCCAGGGAGAGAGAGAGAGTATCCCCAATACCCAGGGAGAGAGAGAGAGAGTATCCCCAATACCCAGGGAGAGAGAGAGAGAGAGTATCCCCAATACCCAGGGAGAGAGAGAGAGAGAGTATCCCCAATACCCAGGGAGAGAGAGAGAGTATCCCCAATACCCAGGGAGAGAGAGAGAGTATCCCCAATACCCAGGGAGAGAGAGAGAGAGAGTATCCCCAATACCCAGGGAGAGAGAGAGAGAGAGTATCCCCAATACCCAGGGAGAGAGAGAGAGTATCCCCAATACCCAGGGAGAGAGAGAGAGTATCCCCAATACCCAGGGAGAGAGAGAGAGTATCCCCAATACCCAGGGAGAGAGAGAGAGAGTATCCCCAATACCCAGGGAGAGAGAGAGAGTATCCCCAATACCCAGGGAGAGAGAGAGAGAGTATCCCCAATACCCAGGGAGAGAGAGAGAGAGAGTATCCCCAATACCCAGGGAGAGAGAGAGAGAGAGTATCCCCAATACCCAGGGAGAGAGAGAGAGAATCCCCAATACCCAGGGAGAGAGAGAGAGAATCCCCAATACCCAGGGAGAGAGAGAGAGTATCCCCAATACCCAGGGAGAGAGAGAGAGAGTATCCCCAATACCCAGGGGGAGAGAGAGAGAGAGAATCCCCAATACCCAGGGAGAGAGAGAGAGTATCCCCAATACCCAGGGAGAGAGAGAGAGTATCCCCAATACCCAGGGAGAGAGAGAGAGAATCCCCAATACCCAGGGAGAGAGAGAGAGTATCCCCAATACCCAGGGAGAGAGAGAGAGAGAGTATCCCCAATACCCAGGGGGAGAGAGAGAGAGAGAATCCCCAATACCCAGGGGGAGAGAGAGAGAGAGAATCCCCAATACCCAGGGAGAGAGAGAGAGTATCCCCAATACCCAGGGAGAGAGAGAGAGAGAGTATCCCCAATACCCAGGGAGAGAGAGAGAGAGAATCCCCAATACCCAGGGAGAGAGAGAGAGAGAGTATCCCCAATACCCAGGGAGAGAGAGAGAGTATCCCCAATACCCAGGGAGAGAGAGAGAGTATCCCCAATACCCAGGGAGAGAGAGAGAGTATCCCCAATACCCAGGGAGAGAGAGAGAGTATCCCCAATACCCAGGGAGAGAGAGAGAGTATCCCCAATACCCAGGGAGAGAGAGAGAGTATCCCCAATACCCAGGGAGAGAGAGAGAGTATCCCCAATACCCAGGGAGAGAGAGAGAGAGTATCCCCAATACCCAGGGAGAGAGAGAGAGTATCCCCAATACCCAGGGAGAGAGAGAGAGTATCCCCAATACCCAGGGAGAGAGAGAGAGTATCCCCAATACCCAGGGAGAGAGAGAGAGAGTATCCCCAATACCCAGGGAGAGAGAGAGAGTATCCCCAATACCCAGGGAGAGAGAGAGAGAATCCCCAATACCCAGGGAGAGAGAGAGAGTATCCCCAATACCCAGGGAGAGAGAGAGAGTATCCCCAATACCCAGGGAGAGAGAGAGAGTATCCCCAATACCCAGGGAGAGAGAGAGAGTATCCCCAATACCCAGGGAGAGAGAGAGAGTATCCCCAATACCCAGGGAGAGAGAGAGAGAGTATCCCCAATACCCAGGGAGAGAGAGAGAGAGAGAGTATCCCCAATACCCAGGGAGAGCGAGAGAGTATCCCCAATACCCAGGGAGAGAGAGAGTATCCCCAATACCCAGGGAGAGAGAGAGAGAGTATCCCCAATACCCAGGGAGAGAGAGAGAGAGTATCCCCAATACCCAGGGAAAGAGAGAGAGAGAGTATCCCCAATACCCATGGAGAGAGAGTATCCCCAATACCCATGGAGAGAGAGTATCCCCAATACCCAGGGAGAGAGAGAGAGTATCCCCAATACCCAGGGAGAGAGAGAGAGAGAATCCCCAATACCCAGGGAGAGAGAGAGAGAGAGTATCCCCAATACCCAGGGAGAGAGAGAGAGAGAATCCCCAATACCCAGGGAGAGAGAGAGAGAGAGTATCCCCAATACCCAGGGAGAGAGAGAGAGAGAATCCCCAATACCCAGGGAGAGAGAGAGAGAGTATCCCCAATACCCAGGGAGAGAGAGAGAGAGAGTATCCCCAATACCCAGGGAGAGAGAGAGAGCGTATCCCCAATACCCAGGGAGAGAGAGAGTATCCCCAATACCCAGGGAGAGAGAGAGAGTATCCCCAATACCCAGGGAGAGAGAGAGAGTATCCCCAATACCCAGGGAGAGAGAGAGAGTATCCCCAATACCCAGGGAGAGAGAGAGAGTATCCCCAATACCCAGGGAGAGAGAGAGAGAGTATCCCCAATACCCAGGGAGAGAGAGAGAGAGTATCCCCAATACCCAGGGAGAGAGAGAGAGTATCCCCAATACCCAGGGAGAGAGAGAGAGAGTATCCCCAATACCCAGGGAGAGAGAGAGAGTATCCCCCAATACCCAGGGAGAGAGAGAGAGTATCCCCAATACCCAGGGAGAGAGAGAGAGTATCCCCAATACCCAGGGAGAGAGAGAGAGTATCCCCAATACCCAGGGAGAGAGAGAGAGAGTATCCCCAATACCCAGGGAGAGAGAGAGAGTATCCCCAATACCCAGGGAGAGAGAGAGAGAGAATATCCCCAATACCCAGGGAGTGAGAGAGAGAGTATCCCCAATACCCAGGGAGAGAGAGAGAGAGAGTATCCCCAATACCCAGGGAGAGAGAGAGAGAGAGTATCCCCAATACCCAGGGAGAGAGAGAGAGAGAGTATCCCCAATACCCAGGGAGAGAGAGAGAGAGAGTATCCCCAATACCCAGGGAGAGAGAGAGAGAGAATCCCCAATACCCAGGGAGAGAGAGAGAGTATCCCCAATACCCAGGGAGAGAGAGAGAGTATCCCCAATACCCAGGGAGAGAGAGAGAGTATCCCCAATACCCAGGGAGAGAGAGAGAGTATCCCCAATACCCAGGGAGAGAGAGAGAGAGAGTATCCCCAATACCCAGGGAGAGAGAGAGAGAGTATCCCCAATACCCAGGGAGAGAGAGAGAGAGAGAGAGAGTATCCCCAATACCCAGGGAGAGAGAGAGAGTATCCCCAATACCCAGGGAGAGAGAGACATAGAGAGTATCCCCAATACCCAGGGAGAGAGAGAGAGTATCCCCAATACCCAGGGAGAGAGAGAGAGATAGTATCCCCAATACCCAGGGAGAGAGAGAGAGTATCCCCAATACCCAGGGAGAGAGAGAGAGAGAGAATCCCCAATACCCAGGTAGAGAGAGAGAGAGAATCCCCAATACCCAGGGAGAGAGAGAGAGAGAGTATCCCCAATACCCAGGGAGAGAGAGAGAGAGAGAGAGTATCCCCAATACCCAGGGGGAGAGAGAGAGAGAATCCCCAATACCCAGGGAGAGAGAGAGATTATCCCCAATACCCAGGGAGAGAGAGAGAGAGAATCCCCAATACCCAGGTAGAGAGAGAGAGAGGATCCCCAATACCCAGGGAGAGAGAGAGAGAGGGAGTATCCCCAATACCCAGGGAGAGAGAGAGAGAGAATCCCCAATACCCAGGGAGAGAGAGAGAGAGTATCCCCAATACCCAGGGAGAGAGAGAGAGTATCCCCAATACCCAGGGAGAGAGAGAGAGTATCCCCAATACCCAGGGAGAGAGAGAGAGTATCCCCAATACCCAGGGAGAGAGAGAGAGAGAGTATCCCCAATACCCAGGGAGAGAGAGAGAGAGAGTATCCCCAATACCCAGGGAGAGAGAGAGAGAGAGTATCCCCAATACCCAGGGAGAGAGAGAGAGAGAGAGTATCCCCAATACCCAGGGAGAGAGAGAGAGAGTATCCCCAATACCCAGGGAGAGAGAGAGAGAGAGTATCCCCAATACCCAGGGAGAGAGAGAGAGAATCCCCAATACCCAGGGAGAGAGAGAGAGAATCCCCAATACCCAGGGAGAGAGAGAGAGAATCCCCAATACCCAGGGGGAGAGAGAGAGTATTCCCAATACCCAGGGAGAGAGAGAGAGAGAGTATCCCCAATACCCAGGGAGAGAGAGAGAGAATCCCCAATACCCAGGGAGAGAGAGAGAGAGAATCCCCAATACCCAGGGAGAGAGAGAGAGTATCCCCAATACCCAGGGAGAGAGAGAGAGAGAGTATCCCCAATACCCAGGGAGAGAGAGAGAGAGAGAATCCCCAATACCCAGGGAGAGAGAGAGAGAGAATCCCCAATACCCAGGGAGAGAGAGAGAGAGAGAATCCCCAATACCCAGGGAGAGAGAGAGAGAGTATCCCCAATACCCAGGGAGAGAGAGAGAGAGAGAGTATCCCCAATACCCAGGAATAGCGAGAGAGTATCCCCAATACCCAGGGAGAGAGAGAGTATCCCCAATACCCAGGGAGAGAGAGAGAGAGAATCCCCAATACCCAGGGAGAGAGAGAGAGAGTATCCCCAATACCCATGGAGAGAGAGTATCCCCAATACCCATGGAGAGAGAGTATCCCCAATACCCAGGGAGAGAGAGAGAGTATCCCCAATACCCAGGGAGAGAGAGAGAGAGAATCCCCAATACCCAGGGAGAGAGAGAGAGAGAGAATCCCCAATACCCAGGGAGAGAGAGAGAGAGAGTATCCCCAATACCCAGGGAGAGAGAGAGAGACAATCCCCAATACCCAGGGAGAGAGAGAGAGAGAGAGTATCCCCAATACCCAGGGAGAGAGAGAGAGAGAGAATCCCCAATACCCAGGGAGAGAGAGAGAGAGTATCCCCAATACCCAGGGAGAGAGAGAGAGAGTGAGAGTATCCCCAATACCCAGGTAGAGAGAAAGAGAGAGAGAGAGAGAGAGAGAGTATCCCCAATACCCAGGGAAAGAGAGAGAGAGAGAGTATCCCCAATTCCCAGGGAGAGAGAGAGAGTATCCCCAATACCCAGGGAGAGAGAGAGAGAGTATCCCCAATACCCAGGGAGAGAGAGAGAGAGTATCCCCAATACCCAGGGAGAGAGAGAGAGAGAGTATCCCCAATACCCAGGGAGAGAGAGAGAGAGTATCCCCAATACCCAGGGAGAGAGAGAGAGAGTATCCCCAATACCCAGGGAGAGAGAGAGAGAGTATCCCCAATACCCAGGGACAGAGAGAGAGAGTATCCCCAATACCCAGGGAGAGAGAGAGAGTATCCCCAATACCCAGGGAGAGAGAGAGAGTATCCCCAATACCCAGGGAGAGAGAGAGAGTATCCCCAATACCCAGGGAGAGAGAGAGAGTATCCCCAATACCCAGGGGGAGAGAGAGAAGTATCCCCAATACCCAGGGAGAGAGAGAGAGTATCCCCAATACCCAGGGAGAGAGAGAGAGAGAGTATCCCCAATACCCAGGGAGAGAGAGAGAGAGAGTATCCCCAATACCCAGGGAGAGAGAGAGAGAGAGTATCCCCAATACCCAGGGAGAGAGAGAGAGTATCCCCAATACCCAGGGAGAGAGAGAGAGTATCCCCAATACCCAGGGAGAGAGAGAGAGAGTATCCCCAATACCCAGGGAGAGAGAGAGAGTATCCCCAATACCCAGGGAGAGAGAGCGAGAGAATCCCCAATACCCAGGGAGAGAGAGAGAATCCCCAATACCCAGGGAGAGAGAGAATCCCCAATACCCAGGGAGAGAGAGAGTATCCCCAATACCCAGGGAGAGAGAGAGAGTATCCCCAATACCCAGGGAGAGAGAGAGAGAGAGTATCCCCAATACCCAGGGAGGGAGAGAGAGAGAGAGTATCCCCAATACCCAGGGAGAGAGAGAGAGAGTATCCCCAATACCCAGGGAGAGAGAGAGAGAGAGAGAGAGTATCCCCAATACCCAGGGAGAGAGAGAGAGTATCCCCAATACCCAGGGAGAGAGACAGAGTATCCCCAATACCCAGGGAGAGAGAGAGAGTATCCCCAATACCCAGGGAGAGAGAGAGAGTATCCCCAATACCCAGGGAGAGAGAGAGAGTATCCCCAATACCCAGGGAGAGAGAGAGAGAGTATCCCCAATACCCAGGGAGAGAGAGAGAGAGAGTATCCCCAATACCCAGGGAGAGAGAGAGAGAGTATCCCCAATACCCAGGGAGAGAGAGAGAGAGAGAGTATCCCCAATACCCAGGGAGAGAGAGAGAGAATCCCCAATACCCAGGGAGAGAGAGAGAGTATCCCCAATACCCAGGGAGAGAGAGAGAGTATCCCCAATACCCAGGGAGAGAGAGAGAGAATCCCCAATACCCAGGGAGAGAGAGAGAGTATCCCCAATACCCAGGGAGAGAGAGAGAGTATCCCCAATACCCAGGGAGAGAGAGAGAGTATCCCCAATACCCAGGGATAGAGAGAGAGTATCCCCAATACCCAGGGAGAGAGAGAGAGTATCCCCAATACCCAGGGAGAGAGAGAGAGAGTATCCCCAATACCCAGGGAGAGAGAGAGAGAGAATCCCCAATACCCAGGGAGAGAGAGAGAGTATCCCCAATACCCAGGGAGAGAGAGAGATTATCCCCAATACCCAGGGGGAGAGAGAGAGAGAGTATCCCCAATACCCAGGGAGAGAGAGAGAGTATCCCCAATACCCAGGGAGAGAGAGAGAGTATCCCCAATACCCAGGGAGAGAGAGAGAGTATCCCCAATACCCAGGGAGAGAGAGAGAGTATCCCCAATACCCAGGGAGAGAGAGAGAGTATCCCCAATACCCAGGGAGAGAGAGAGAGAGTATCCCCAATACCCAGGGAGAGAGAGAGAGAGTATCCCCAATACCCAGGGAGAGAGAGAGAGTATCCCCAATACGCAGGGAGAGAGAGAGAGTATCCCCAATACCCAGGGAGAGAGAGAGAGGAATCCCCAATACCCAGGGAGAGAGAGAGAGAGAGTATCCCCAATACCCAGGGAGAGAGAGAGAGTATCCCCAATACCCAGGGAGAGAGAGAGAGTATCCCCAATACCCAGGGAGAGAGAGAGTATCCCCAATACCCAGGGAGAGAGAGAGAGTATCCCCAATACCCAGGGAGAGAGAGAGAGAGTATCCCCAATACCCAGGGAGAGAGAGAGAGTATCCCCAATACCCAGGGAGAGAGAGAGAGTATCCCCAATACCCAGGGAGAGAGAGAGAGTATCCCCAATACCAGGGAGAGAGAGAGAGTATCCCCAATACCCAGGGGAGAGAGAGGGTGTATCCCCAATACCCAGGGAGAGAGAGAGAGAGTATCCCCAATACCCAGGGAGAGAGAGAGAGTATCCCCAATACCCAGGGAGAGAGAGAGAGTATCCCCAATACCCAGGGAGAGAGAGAGAGTATCCCCAATACCCAGGGAGAGAGAGAGAGTATCCCCAATACCCAGGGAGAGAGAGAGAGAGTATCCCCAATACCCAGGGAGAGAGAGAGAGAGAGAGAGAGTATCCCCAATACCCAGGGAGAGAGAGAGAGAGAGAGAATCCCCAATACCCAGGGAGAGAGAGAGAGTATCCCCAATACCCAGGGAGAGAGAGAGATTATCCCCAATACCCAGGGAGAGAGAGAGATAATCCCCAATACCCAGGGAGAGAGAGCGATTATCCCCAATACCCAGGGAGAGAGAGAGAGAGTATCCCCAATACCCAGGGAGAGGAGAGAGAGTATCCCCAGACCCAGGGAGAGAGAGAGAGTATCCCCAATCCCAGGGAGAGAGAGAGAGTATCCCCAATACCCATGGGAGAGAGAGAGAGTGTGCCCCATACCCAGGGAGAGAGAGAGAGTATCCCCCATACCCAGGGAGAGAGAGAGAGTATCCCCAATACCCAGGGATGAGAGAGAGAGTATCCCTAATACCCAGGGAGAGAGAGAGAGTATCCCCAATACCCAGGGAGAGAGAGAGAGTATCCCCAATACCCAGGGAGAGAGAGGGTGTATCCCCAATACCCAGGGAGAGAGAGGGAGTATCCCCAATACCCAGGGAGAGAGAGGGAGTATCCCCAATACCCCAGGGAGAGAGAGAGGAGAGTATCCCCCAATACCCAGGGGAGAGAGAGAGAGTATCCCCAATACCCAGGGAGAGAGAGAGAGAGTATCCCCAATACCCAGGGAGAGAGAGAGAGAGTATCCCCAATACCCAGGGAGAGAGAGAGAGTATCCCCAATACCCAGGGAGAGAGAGAGAGTATCCCCAATACCCAGGGAGAGAGAGAGAGTATCCCCAATACCCAGGGAGAGAGAGAGAGTATCCCCAATACCCAGGGAGAGAGAGAGAGAGTATCCCCAATACCCAGGGAGAGAGAGAGAGTATCCCCAATACCCAGGGAGAGAGAGAGAGAGAGAGTATCCCCAATACCCAGGGAGAGAGAGAGAGTATCCCCAATACCCAGGGAGAGAGAGAGAGTATCCCCAATACCCAGGGAGAGAGAGAGAGTATCCCCAATACCCAGGGAGAGAGAGAGAGTATCCCCAATACCCAGGGAGAGAGAGAGAGTATCCCCAATACCCAGGGAGAGAGAGAGAGTATCCCCAATACCCAGGGAGAGAGAGAGAGTATCCCCAATACCCAGGGAGAGAGAGAGAGTATCCCCAATACCCAGGGAGAGAGAGAGAGTATCCCCAATACCCAGGGAGAGAGAGAGAGTATCCCCAATACCCAGGGAGAGAGAGAGAGTATCCCCAATACCCAGGGAGAGAGAGAGAGTATCCCCAATACCCAGGGAGAGAGAGAGAGTATCCCAATACCCAGGGAGAGAGAGAGAGTATCCCCAATACCCAGGGAGAGAGAGAGAGTATCCCCAATACCCAGGGAGAGAGAGAGAGTATCCCCAATACCCAGGGAGAGAGAGAGAGTATCCCCAATACCCAGGGAGAGAGAGAGAGTATCCCCAATACCCAGGGAGAGAGAGAGAGTATCCCCAATACCCAGGGAGAGAGAGAGAGTATCCCCAATACCCAGGGAGAGAGAGAGAGTATCCCCAATACCCAGGGAGAGAGAGAGAGAGTATCCCCAATACCCAGGGAGAGAGAGAGAGTATCCCCAATACCCAGGGAGAGAGAGAGAGTATCCCCAATACCCAGGGAGAGAGAGAGAGTATCCCCAATACCCAGGGAGAGAGAGAGAGTATCCCCAATACCCAGGGAGAGAGAGAGAGTATCCCCAATACCCAGGAGAGAGAGAGAGAGTATCCCCAATACCCAGGGAGAGAGAGAGAGTATCCCCAATACCCAGGGAGAGAGAGAGAGTATCCCCAATACCCAGGGAGAGAGAGAGAGTATCCCCAATACCCAGGGAGAGAGAGAGAGAGTATCCCCAATACCCAGGGAGAGAGAGAGAGTATCCCCAATACCCAGGGAGAGAGAGAGAGTATCCCCAATACCCAGGAGAGAGAGAGAGAGTATCCCCAATACCCAGGGAGAGAGAGAGAGTATCCCCAATACCCAGGGAGAGAGAGAGAGTATCCCCAATACCCAGGGAGAGAGAGAGAGTATCCCCAATACCCAGGGAGAGAGAGAGAGTATCCCCAATACCCAGGGAGAGAGAGAGAGTATCCCCAATACCCAGGGAGAGAGAGAGAGTATCCCCAATACCCAGGAGAGAGAGAGAGTATCCCCAATACCCAGGGAGAGAGAGAGAGTATCCCCAATACCCAGGGAGAGAGAGAGAGTATCCCCAATACCCAGGGGAGAGAGAGAGAGTATCCCCAATACCCAGGGAGAGAGAGAGAGTATCCCCAATACCCAGGGAGAGAGAGAGAGTATCCCCAATACCCAGGGAGAGAGAGAGAGTATCCCCAATACCCAGGGAGAGAGAGAGAGTATCCCCAATACCCAGGGAGAGAGAGAGAGTATCCCCAATACCCAGGGAGAGAGAGAGAGTATCCCCAATACCCAGGGAGAGAGAGAGAGAGTATCCCCAATACCCAGGGAGAGAGAGAGAGTATCCCCAATACCCAGGGAGAGAGAGAGAGAGAGTATCCCCAATACCCAGGGAGAGAGAGAGAGTATCCCCAATACCCAGGGAGAGAGAGAGAGTATCCCCAATACCCAGGGAGAGAGAGAGAGTATCCCCAATACCCAGGGAGAGAGAGAGAGTATCCCCAATACCCAGGGAGAGAGAGAGAGTATCCCCAATACCCAGGGAGAGAGAGAGAGTATCCCCAATACCCAGGGATAGAGAGAGAGTATCCCCAATACCCAGGGATAGAGAGAGAGTATCCCCAATACCCAGGGATAGAGAGAGAGTATCCCCAATACCCAGGGATAGAGAGAGAGTATCCCCAATACCCAGGAAGAGAGAGAGAGAGTATCCCCAATACCCAGGGAGAGAGAGAGAGTATCCCCAATACCCAGGGAGAGAGAGAGAGTATCCCCAATACCCAGGGAGAGAGAGAGAGAGTATCCCCAATACCCAGGGAGAGAGAGAGAGAGTATCCCCAATACCCAGGGAGAGAGAGAGAGAGTATCCCCAATACCCAGGGAGAGAGAGAGAGTATCCCCAATACCCAGGGAGAGAGAGAGAGTATCCCCAATACCCAGGGAGAGAGAGAGAGAGAGTATCCCCAATACCCAGGGAGAGAGAGAGAGTATCCCCAATACCCAGGGAGAGAGAGAGAGAGAGTATCCCCAATACCCAGGGAGAGAGAGAGAGAGTATCCCCAATACCCAGGGAGAGAGAGAGAGTATCCCCAATACCCAGGGAGAGAGAGAGAGAGTATCCCAATACCCAGGGAGAGAGAGAGAGTATCCCCAATACCCAGGGAGAGAGAGAGAGTATCCCCATTACCCAAGGAGAGAGAGAGAGTATCCCCAATACCCAGGGAGAGAGAGAGAGTATCCCCAATACCCAGGGAGAGAGAGAGAGTATCCCCAATACCCAGGGAGAGAGAGAGAGTATCCCCAATACCCAGGGAGAGAGAGAGAGTATCCCCAATACCCAGGGAGAGAGAGAGAGAGTATCCCCAATACCCAAGGGAGAGAGAGAGAGAGTATCCCCAATACCCAGGGAGAGAGAGAGAGTATCCCCAATACCCAGGGAGAGAGAGAGAGTATCCCCAATACCCAGGGAGAGAGAGAGAGTATCCCCAATACCCAGGAGAGAGAGAGAGAGTATCCCCAATACCCAGGGAGAGAGAGAGAGTATCCCCAATACCCAGGGAGAGAGAGAGAGTATCCCCAATACCCAGGGAGAGAGAGAGAGAGTATCCCCAATACCCAGGGAGAGAGAGAGAGTATCCCCAATACCCAGGGAGAGAGAGAGAGAGTATCCCCAATACCCAGGGAGAGAGAGAGAGTATCCCCAATACCCAGGGAGAGAGAGAGAGTATCCCCAATACCCAGGGAGAGAGAGAGAGAGTATCCCCAATACCCAGGGAGAGAGAGAGAGAGTATCCCCAATACCCAGGGAGAGAGAGAGAGTATCCCCAATACCCAGGGAGAGAGAGAGAGAGTATCCCCAATACCCAGGGAGAGAGAGAGAGTATCCCCAATACCCAGGGAGAGAGAGAGAGTATCCCCAATACCCAGGGAGAGAGAGAGAGTATCCCAATACCCAGGGAGAGAGAGAGAGTATCCCCAATACCCAGGGAGAGAGAGAGAGTATCCCCAATACCCAGGGAGAGAGAGAGAGTATCCCCAATACCCAGGGAGAGAGAGAGAGTATCCCCAATACCCAGGGAGAGAGAGAGAGTATCCCCAATACCCAGGGAGAGAGAGAGAGTATCCCCAATACCCAGGGAGAGAGAGAGAGTATCCCCAATACCCAGGGAGAGAGAGAGAGTATCCCCAATACCCAGGGAGAGAGAGAGAGTATCCCCAATACCCAGGGAGAGAGAGAGAGTATCCCCAATACCCAGGGAGAGAGAGAGAGTATCCCCAATACCCAGGGAGAGAGAGAGAGTATCCCCAATACCCAGGGAGAGAGAGAGAGAGTATCCCCAATACCCAGGGAGAGAGAGAGAGTATCCCCAATACCCAGGGAGAGAGAGAGAGTATCCCCAATACCCAGGGAGAGAGAGAGAGTATCCCCAATACCCAGGGAGAGAGAGAGAGTATCCCCAATACCCAGGGAGAGAGAGAGAGTATCCCCAATACCCAGGGAGAGAGAGAGAGTATCCCCAATACCCAGGGAGAGAGAGAGAGTATCCCCAATACCCAGGGAGAGAGAGAGAGTATCCCCAATACCCAGGGAGAGAGAGAGAGTATCCCCAATACCCAGGGAGAGAGAGAGAGTATCCCCAATACCCAGGGAGAGAGAGAGAGTATCCCCAATACCCAGGGAGAGACAGAGTATCCCCAATACCCAGGGAGAGAGAGAGAGAGAGTATCCCCAATACCCAGGGAGAGACAGAGTATCCCCAATACCCAGGGATAGAGAGAGAGTATCCCCAATACCCAGGAAGAGAGAGAGAGAGTATCCCCAATACCCAGGAAGAGAGAGAGAGAGTATCCCCAATACCCAGGGAGAGAGAGAGAGTATCCCCAATACCCAGGGAGAGAGAGAGAGTATCCCCAATACCCAGGGAGAGAGAGAGAGTATCCCCAATACCCAGGGAGAGAGAGAGAGTATCCCCAATACCCAGGGAGAGAGAGAGAGTATCCCCAATACCCAGGGAGAGAGAGAGTATCCCCAATACCCAGGGAGAGAGAGAGAGTATCCCCAATACCCAGGGAGAGAGAGAGAGTATCCCCAATACCCAGGGAGAGAGAGAGAGAGTATCCCCAATACCCAGGGAGAGAGAGAGAGTATCCCCAATACCCAGGGAGAGAGAGAGAGTATCCCCAATACCCAGGGAGAGAGAGAGGGTATCCCCAATACCCAGGGAGAGAGAGAGAGTATCCCCAATACCCAGGGAGAGAGAGAGAGTATCCCCAATACCCAGGGAGAGAGAGAGAGTATCCCCAATACCCAGGGAGAGAGAGAGAGTATCCCCAATACCCAGGGAGAGAGAGAGAGTATCCCCAATACCCAGGGAGAGAGAGAGAGAGAGAGAGAGAGTATCCCCAATACCCAGGGAGAGAGAGAGAGAGTATCCCCAATACCCAGGGAGAGAGAGAGAGTATCCCCAATACCCAGGGAGAGAGAGAGAGTATCCCCAATACCCAGGGAGAGAGAGAGAGTATCCCCAATACCCAGGGAGAGAGAGAGAGTATCCCCAATACCCAGGGAGAGAGAGAGAGTATCCCCAATACCCAGGGAGAGAGAGAGATTATCCCCAATACCCCGGGAGAGAGAGAGTATCCCCAATACCCAGGGAGAGAGAGAGAGAGTATCCCCAATACCCAGGGAGAGAGAGAGAGTATCCCCAATACCCAGGGAGAGAGAGAGAGTATCCCCAATACCCAGGGAGAGAGAGAGAGAGTATCCCCAATACCCAGGGAGAGAGAGAGAGAGTATCCCCAATACCCAGGGAGAGAGAGAGAGAGTATCCCCAATACCCAGGGAGAGAGAGAGAGTATCCCCAATACCCAGGGAGAGAGAGAGAGTATCCCCAATACCAGGGAGAGAGAGAGAGTATCCCCAATACCCAGGGAGAGAGAGAGAGTATCCCCAATAGCCAGGGAGAGAGAGAGAGTATCCCCAATAGCCAGGGAGAGAGAGAGAGTATCCCCAATAGCCAGGGAGAGAGAGAGAGAGTATCCCCAATAG
This sequence comes from Carcharodon carcharias, assembly GCF_017639515.1. NCBI lineage: Eukaryota > Metazoa > Chordata > Chondrichthyes > Lamniformes > Lamnidae > Carcharodon > Carcharodon carcharias. Next base: position 550,405 of record NC_054492.1, on the reverse strand, counting down.
CCAGGGAGAGAGAGAGAGTATCCCCAATAGCCAGGGAGAGAGAGAGAGTATCCCCAATACCCAGGGAGAGAGAGAGTATCCCCAATACCCAGGGAGAGAGAGAGAGTATCCCCAATACCCAGGGAGAGAGAGAGAGTATCCCCAATACCCAGGGAGAGAGAGAGAGTATCCCCAATACCCAGGGAGAGAGAGAGTATCCCCAATACCCAGGGAGAGAGAGAGAGTATCCCCAATACCCAGGGAGAGAGAGAGAGTATCCCCAATACCCAGGGAGAGAGAGAGAGTATCCCCAATACCCAGGAGAGAGAGAGAGAGTATCCCCAATACCCAGGGAGAGAGAGAGAGTATCCCCCATACCAGGGAGAGAGAGAGAGTATCCCCCATACCCAGGTAGAGAGAGAGAGTATCCCCCATACCCAGGGAGAGAGAGAGAGTATCCCCCATACCCAGGGAGAGAGAGAGAGTAATCCCCAATACCCAGGGAGAGAGAGAGAGTATCCCAATACCCAGAGAGAGAGAGAGAGTATCCCCGATACCCAGGGAGAGAGAGAGAATATCCCCAATACCCAGGGAGAGAGAGAGAGTATCCCCAATACCCAGGGAGAGAGAGAGAGTATCCCCAATACCCAGGGAGAGAGAGAGAGTATCCCCAATACCCAGGGAGAGAGAGAGAGAGTATCCCCAATACCCAGGGAGAGAGAGAGAGTATCCCCATACCCAGGGAGAGAGAGAGAGTATCCCCAATACCCAGGGAGAGAGAGAGAGTATCCCCAGATACCCAGGGAGAGAGAGAGATCCCCAATACCCAGGGAGAGAGAGAGAGTATCCCCAATACCCAGGGAAGAGAGAGAGAGGAGGTATCCCCAATACCCAGGGAGAGAGAGAGAGTATCCCCAATACCCAGGGAGAGAGAGAGAGTATCCCCAATACCCAGGGAGAGAGAGAGAGTATCCCCAATACCCAGGGAGAGAGAGAGAGTATCCCCAATACCCAGGGAGAGAGAGAGAGTATCCCCAATACCCAGGGAGAGAGAGAGAGTATCCCCAATACCCAGGGAGAGAGAGAGAGTATCCCCAATACCCAGGGAGAGAGAGAGAGTATCCCCAATACCCAGGGAGAGAGAGAGAGTATCCCCAATACCCAGGGAGAGAGAGAGAGTATCCCCAATACCCAGGGAGAGAGAGAGAGTATCCCCAATACCCAGGGAGAGAGAGAGAGTATCCCCAATACCCAGGGAGAGAGAGAGAGTATCCCCAATACCCAGGGAGAGAGAGAGAGTATCCCCAATACCCAGGGAGAGAGAGAGAGAGTATCCCCAATACCCAGGGAGAGAGAGAGAGTATCCCCAATACCCAGGGAGAGAGAGAGAGTATCCCCAATACCCAGGGAGAGAGAGAGAGTATCCCCAATACCCAGGGAGAGAGAGAGAGTATCCCCAATACCCAGGGAGAGAGAGAGAGTATCCCCAATACCCAGGGAGAGAGAGAGAGTATCCCCAATACCCAGGGAGAGAGAGAGAGTATCCCCAATACCCAGGGAGAGAGAGAGAGTATCCCCAATACCCAGGGAGAGAGAGAGAGTATCCCCAATACCCAGGGAGAGAGAGAGAGTATCCCCAATACCCAGGGAGAGAGAGAGAGTATCCCCAATACCCAGGGAGAGAGAGAGAGTATCCCCAATACCCAGGGAGAGAGAGAGAGTATCCCCAATACCCAGGGAGAGAGAGAGAGTATCCCCAATACCCAGGGAGAGAGAGAGAGTATCCCCAATACCCAGGGAGAGAGAGAGAGTATCCCCAATACCCAGGGAGAGAGAGAGAGAGTATCCCCAATACCCAGGGAGAGAGAGAGAGTGTCCCCAATACCCAGGGAGAGAGAGAGAGTGTCCCCAATACCCAGGGAGAGAGAGAGAGTATCCCCAATACCCAGGAAGAGAGAGAGAGTATCCCCAATACCCAGGGAGAGAGAGAGAGTATCCCCAATACCCAGGGAGAGAGAGAGAGTATCCCCAATACCCAGGGAGAGAGAGAGAGTATCCCCAATACCCAGGGAGAGAGAGAGAGTATCCCCAATACCCAGGGAGAGAGAGAGAGTATCCCCAATACCCAGGGAGAGAGAGAGAGTATCCCCAATACCCAGGGAGAGAGAGAGAGTATCCCCAATACCCAGGGAGAGAGAGAGAGTATCCCCAATACCCAGGGAGAGAGAGAGAGTATCCCCAATACCCAGGGAGAGAGAGAGAGTATCCCCAATACCCAGGGAGAGAGAGAGAGTATCCCCAATACCCAGGGAGAGAGAGAGAGTATCCCCAATACCCAGGGAGAGAGAGAGAGTATCCCCAATACCCAGGGAGAGAGAGAGAGTATCCCCAATACCCAGGGAGAGAGAGAGAGTATCCCCAATACCCAGGGAGAGAGAGAGAGTATCCCCAATACCCAGGGAGAGAGAGAGAGTATCCCCAATACCCAGGGAGAGAGAGAGAGTATCCCCAATACCCAGGGAGAGAGAGAGAGTATCCCCAATACCCAGGGAGAGAGAGAGAGTATCCCCAATACCCAGGGAGAGAGAGAGAGTATCCCCAATACCCAGGGAGAGAGAGAGAGTATCCCCAATACCCAGGGAGAGAGAGAGAGAGTATCCCCAATACCCAGGGAGAGAGAGAGAGTATCCCCAATACCCAGGGAGAGAGAGAGAGTATCCCCAATACCCAGGGAGAGAGAGAGAGTATCCCCAATACCCAGGGAGAGAGAGAGAGTATCCCCAATACCCAGGGAGAGAGAGAGAGTATCCCCAATACCCAGGGAGAGAGAGAGAGTATCCCCAATACCCAGGGAGAGAGAGAGAGTATCCCCAATACCCAGGGAGAGAGAGAGAGTATCCCCAATACCCAGGGAGAGAGAGAGAGTATCCCCAATACCCAGGGAGAGAGAGAGAGTATCCCCAATACCCAGGGAGAGAGAGAGAGTATCCCCAATACCCAGGGAGAGAGAGAGAGTATCCCCAATACCCAGGGAGAGAGAGAGAGTATCCCCAATACCCAGGGAGAGAGAGAGAGTATCCCCAATACCCAGGGAGAGAGAGAGAGTATCCCCAATACCCAGGAGAGAGAGAGAGAGTATCCCCAATACCCAGGGAGAGAGAGAGAGTATCCCCAATACCCAGGGAGAGAGAGAGAGTATCCCCAATACCCAGGGAGAGAGAGAGAGTATCCCCAATACCCAGGGAGAGAGAGAGAGTATCCCCAATACCCAGGGAGAGAGAGAGAGTATCCCCAATACCCAGGGAGAGAGAGAGAGTATCCCCAATACCCAGGGAGAGAGAGAGAGTATCCCCAATACCCAGGGAGAGAGAGAGAGTATCCCCAATACCCAGGGAGAGAGAGAGAGTATCCCCAATACCCAGGGAGAGAGAGAGAGTATCCCCAATACCCAGGGAGAGAGAGAGAGTATCCCCAATACCCAGGGAGAGAGAGAGAGTATCCCCAATACCCAGGGAGAGAGAGAGAGAGTATCCCCAATACCCAGGGAGAGAGAGAGAGTATCCCCAATACCCAGGGAGAGAGAGAGAGTATCCCCAATACCCAGGGAGAGAGAGAGAGTATCCCCAATACCCAGGGAGAGAGAGAGAGTATCCCCAATACCCAGGGAGAGAGAGAGAGTATCCCCAATACCCAGGGAGAGAGAGAGAGTATCCCCAATACCCAGGGAGAGAGAGAGAGTATCCCCAATACCCAGGGAGAGAGAGAGAGTATCCCCAATACCCAGGAGAGAGAGAGAGAGTATCCCCAATACCCAGGGAGAGAGAGAGAGTATCCCCAATACCCAGGGAGAGAGAGAGAGTATCCCCAATACCCAGGGAGAGAGAGAGAGTATCCCCAATACCCAGGGAGAGAGAGAGAGTATCCCCAATACCCAGGAGAGAGAGAGAGTATCCCCAATACCCAGGGAGAGAGAGAGAGTATCCCCAATACCCAGGGAGAGAGAGAGAGTATCCCCAATACCCAGGAGAGAGAGAGAGAGTATCCCCAATACCCAGGGAGAGAGAGAGAGTATCCCCAATACCCAGGGAGAGAGAGAGAGTATCCCCAATACCCAGGGAGAGAGAGAGAGTATCCCCAATACCCAGGAGAGAGAGAGAGAGTATCCCCAATACCCAGGAGAGAGAGAGAGAGTATCCCCAATACCCAGGGAGAGAGAGAGAGTATCCCCAATACCCAGGGAGAGAGAGAGAGAGTATCCCCAATACCCAGGGAGAGAGAGAGAGTATCCCCAATACCCAGGAGAGAGAGAGAGTATCCCCAATACCCAGGGAGAGAGAGAGAGTATCCCCAATACCCAGGGAGAGAGAGAGAGTATCCCCAATACCCAGGGAGAGAGAGAGAGTATCCCCAATACCCAGGGAGAGAGAGAGAGTATCCCCAATACCCAGGGAGAGAGAGAGAGTATCCCCAATACCCAGGGAGAGAGAGAGAGTATCCCCAATACCCAGGGAGAGAGAGAGAGTATCCCCAATACCCAGGGAGAGAGAGAGAGAGTATCCCCAATACCCAGGGAGAGAGAGAGAGTATCCCCAATACCCAGGGAGAGAGAGAGAGTATCCCCAATACCCAGGGAGAGAGAGAGTGTCCCCCATACCCAGGGAGAGAGAGAGTATCCCCAATACCCAGGGAGAGAGAGAGAGTATCCCCAATACCCAGGGAGAGAGAGAGAGTATCCCCAATACCCAGGGAGAGAGAGAGAGTATCCCTAATACCCAGGGAGAGAGAGAGAGTATCCCCAATACCCAGAGAGAGAGAGAGTATCCCCAATACCCAGGGAGAGAGAGAGAGTATCCCCAATACCCTGGGAGAGAGAGAGAGAGTATCCCCAATACCCTGGGAGAGAGAGAGAGAGTATCCCCAATACCCAGGGGGAGAGAGAGAATATCCCCAATACCCAGGAGAGAGAGAGAGTATCCCCAATACCCAGGGAGAGAGAGAGAGTATCCCCAATACCCAGAGAGAGAGAGTATCCCCAATACCCAGGGAGAGAGAGAGAGTATCCCCAATACCCAGGGAGAGAGAGAGAGTATCCCCAATACCCAGGGAGAGAGAGAGAGTATCCCCAATACCCAGGGAGAGAGAGAGAGTATCCCCAATACCCAGGGAGAGAGAGAGAGTATCCCCAATACCCAGGGAGAGAGAGAGAGTATCCCCAATACCCAGGGAGAGAGAGAGAGTATCCCCAATACCCAGGGAGAGAGAGAGAGTATCCCCAATACCCAGGAGAGAGAGAGAGAGTATCCCCAATACCCAGGGAGAGAGAGAGAGTATCCCCAATACCCAGGGAGAGAGAGAGAGTATCCCCAATACCCAGGGAGAGAGAGAGAGTATCCCCAATACCCAGGGAGAGAGAGAGAGTATCCCCAATACCCAGGGAGAGAGAGAGAGTATCCCCAATACCCAGGGAGAGAGAGAGAGAGTATCCCCAATAGCCAGGGAGAGAGAGAGAGTATCCCCAATACCCAGGGAGAGAGAGAGAGTATCCCCAATACCCAGGGAGAGAGAGAGAGTATCCCCAATACCCAGGGAGAGAGAGAGAGTATCCCCAATACCCAGGGAGAGAGAGAGAGTATCCCCAATACCCAGGGAGAGAGAGAGAGTATCCCCAATACCCAGGGAGAGAGAGAGAGTATCCCCAATACCCAGGGAGAGAGAGAGAGTATCCCCAATACCCAGGGAGAGAGAGAGAGTATCCCCAATACCCAGGGAGAGAGAGAGAGTATCCCCAATACCCAGGGAGAGAGAGAGAGTATCCCCAATACCCAGGGAGAGAGAGAGAGTATCCCCAATACCCAGGGGAGAGAGAGAGAGTATCCCCAACACCCAGGGAGAGAGAGAGAGTATCCCCAATACCCAGGGAGAGAGAGGGAGTATCCCCAATACCCAGGGAGAGAGAGGGAGTATCCCCAATACCCAGGGAGAGAGAGAGAGTATCCCCTATACCCAGGAGAGAGAGAGAGTTTCCCCAATACCCAGGGAGAGAGAGAGACTATCCCCAATACCCAGGGAGAGAGAGAGAGTATCCCCAATACCCAGGGAGAGAGAGAGAGTATCCCCAATACCCAGGGAGAGAGAGAGAGTATCCCCAATACCCAGGGAGAGAGAGAGAGTATCCCCAATACCCAGGGAGAGAGAGAGAGTATCCCCAATACCCAGGGAGAGAGAGAGAGTATCCCCAATACCCAGGGAGAGAGAGAGAGTATCCCCAATACCCAGGGAGAGAGAGAGAGTATCCCCAATACCCAGGGAGAGAGAGAGGGAGAGTATCCCCAATACCCAGGGAGAGAGAGAGAGTATCCCCAATACCCAGGGAGAGAGAGAGATTATCCCCAATACCCAGGGAGAGAGAGAGAGAGTATCCCCAATACCCAGGGAGAGAGAGAGAGTATCCCCAATACCCAGGGAGAGAGAGAGAGTATCCCCAATACCCAGAGAGAGAGAGAGTATCCCCAATACCCAGGGAGAGAGAGAGAGTATCCCCAATACCCAGGGAGAGAGAGAGAGTATCCCCAATACCCAGGGAGAGAGAGAGAGTATCCCCAATACCCAGGGAGAGAGAGAGAGTATCCCCAATACCCAGGGAGAGAGAGAGAGTATCCCCAATACCCAGGGAGAGAGAGAGAGTATCCCCAATACCCAGGGAGAGAGAGAGAGTATCCCCAATACCCAGGGAGAGAGAGAGAGTATCCCCAATACCCAGGGAGAGAGAGAGTGAGAATCCCCAATACCCAGGGAGAGAGAGAGAGAATCCCCAATACCCAGGAGAGAGAGAGAGTATCCCCAATACCCAGGGAGAGAGAGAGAGAGAGAGTATCCCCAATACCCAGGGAGGGAGAGAGAGTATCCCCAATACCCAGGGAGAGAGAGAGAGTATCCCCAATACCCAGGTAGAGAGAGAGAGAGAATCCCCAATACCCAGGGAGAGAGAGAGAGTATCCCCAATACCCAGGGAGAGAGAGAGAGTATCCCCAATACCCAGGGAGAGAGAGAGAGTATCCCCAATACCCAGGGAGAGAGAGAGAGTATCCCCAATACCCAGGGGAGAGAGTGGGAGTATCCCCAATACCCAGGGAGAGAGAGAGAGTATCCCCAATACCCAGGGAGAGAGAGAGAGTATCCCCAATACCCAGGGAGAGAGAGAGAGTATCCCCAATACCCAGGGAGGGAGAGAGAGTATCCCCAATACCCAGGGAGAGAGAGAGAGTATCCCCAATACCCAGGTAGAGAGAGAGAGAGTATCCCCAATACCCAGGTAGAGAGAGAGAGAGTATCCCCAATACCCAGGGAGAGAGAGAGAGTATCCCCAATACCCAGGAGAGAGAGAGAGAGTATCCCCAATACCCAGGGAGAGAGAGAGAGTATCCCCAATACCCAGGGAGAGAGAGAGAGTATCCCCAATACCCAGGGAGAGAGAGAGAGTATCCCCAATACCCAGGGAGAGAGAGAGAGTATCCCCAATACCCAGGGAGAGAGAGAGAGTATCCCCAATACCCAGGGAGAGAGAGAGAGTATCCCCAATACCCAGGGAGAGAGAGAGAGTATCCCCAATACCCAGGGAGAGAGAGAGAGTATCCCCAATACCCAGGGAGAGAGAGAGAGAGTATCCCCAATACCCAGGGAGAGAGAGAGAGAGTATCCCCAATACCCAGAGAGAGAGAGAGATTATCCCCAATACCCAGAGAGACAGAGTAACCCCAAAACCCAGGAGAGAGAGAGAGTATCCCCAATACCCAGGGAGAGAGAGAGAGTATCCCAATACCCAGGGAGAGAGAGAGAGTATCCCCAATACCCAGGGAGAGAGAGAGAGTATCCCCAATACCCAGGGAGAGAGAGAGAGTATCCCCAATACCCAGGAGAGAGAGAGAGAGTATCCCCAATACCCAGGGAGAGAGAGAGAGTATCCCCAATACCCAGGGAGAGAGAGAGAGTATCCCCAATACCCAGGGGAGAGAGAGAGAGTATCCCCAATACCCAGGGAGAGAGAGAGAGTATCCCCAATACCCAGGGAGAGAGAGAGAGTATCCCCAATACCCAGGGAGAGAGAGAGAGAGTATCCCCAATACCCAGGGAGAGAGAGAGAGTATCCCCAATACCCAGGAGAGAGAGAGAGAGTATCCCCAATACCCAGGGAGAGAGAGAGAGTATCCCCAATACCCAGGGAGAGAGAGAGAGAGAGAGTATCCCCAATACCCAGGGAGAGAGAGAGAGTATCCCCAATACCCAGGGAGAGAGAGAGAGTATCCCCAATACCCAGGGAGAGAGAGAGATTATCCCCAATACCCAGGGAGAGAGAGAGAGTATCCCCAATACCCAGGGAGAGAGAGAGAGTATCCCCAATACCCAGGGAGAGAGAGAGAGTATCCCCAATACCCAGGGAGAGAGAGAGAGTATCCCCAATACCCAGGGAGAGAGAGAGAGTATCCCCAATACCCAGGGAGAGAGAGAGAGTATCCCCAATACCCAGGGAGAGAGAGAGAGTATCCCCAATACCCAGGAGAGAGAGAGAGTATCCCCAATACCCAGGGAGAGAGAGAGAGTATCCCCAATACCCAGGGAGAGAGAGAGATTATCCCCAATACCCCGTGAGAGAGAGAGTATCCCCAATACCCAGGGAGAGAGAGAGAGAGTATCCCCAATACCCAGGGAGAGAGAGAGAGAGTATCCCCAATACCCAGGGAGAGAGAGAGAGTATCCCCAATACCCAGGGAGAGAGAGAGAGTATCCCCAATACCCAGGAGAGAGAGAGAGTATCCCCAATACCCAGGGAGAGAGAGAGAGTATCCCCAATACCCAGGAGAGAGAGAGAGTATCCCCAATACCCAGGGAGAGAGAGAGAGTATCCCCAATACCCAGGGAGAGAGAGAGAGTATCCCCAATACCCAGAGAGAGAGAGAGAGAGTATCCCCAATACCCAGGGAGAGAGAGAGAGTATCCCCAATACCCAGGGAGAGAGAGAGAGTATCCCCAATACCCAGGGAGAGAGAGAGAGTATCCCCAATACCCAGGGAGAGAGAGAGAGTATCCCCAATACCCAGGGAGAGAGAGAGAGTATCCCCAATACCCAGGGAGAGAGAGAGAGTATCCCCAATACCCAGGGAGAGAGAGAGAGTATCCCCAATACCCAGGGAGAGAGAGAGAGTATCCCCAATACCCAGGGAGAGAGAGAGAGTATCCCCAATACCCAGGGAGAGAGAGAGAGTATCCCCAATACCCAGGGAGAGAGAGAGAGTATCCCCAATACCCAGGGAGAGAGAGAGAGTATCCCCAATACCCAGGGGGAGAGAGAGAGAGTATCCCCAATACCCAGGTAGAGAGAGAGTGAGAATCCCCAATACCCAGGGAGAGAGAGAGAGTATCCCCAATACCCAGGGAGAGAGAGAGAGTATCCCCAATACCCAGGGAGAGAGAGAGAGTATCCCCAATACCCAGGGAGAGAGAGAGAGTATCCCCAATACCCAGGGAGAGAGAGAGAGTATCCCCAATACCCAGGGGGAGAGAGAGAGAGTATCCCCAATACCCAGGGAGAGAGAGAGAGAGTATCCCCAATACCCAGGGAGAGAGAGAGAGTATCCCCAATACCCAGGGAGAGAGAGAGAGAGTATCCCCAATACCCAGGGAGAGAGAGAGAGTATCCCCAATACCCAGGGAGAGAGAGAGAGTATCCCCAATACCCAGGGAGAGAGAGAGAGTATCCCCTATACCCAGGAGAGAGAGAGAGTTTCCCCAATACCCAGGGAGAGAGAGAGAGTATCCCCAATACCCAGGGAGAGAGAGAGAGTATCCCCAATACCCAGGGAGAGAGAGAGAGAGTATCCCCAATACCCAGGGAGAGGGAGAGAGAGTATCCCCAATACCCAGGGAGAGAGAGAGAGTATCCCCAATACCCAGAGAGAGAGAGAGAGAGAGTATCCCCAATACCCAGGGAGAGAGAGAGAGTATCCCCAATACCCAGGGAGAGAGAGAGAGTATCCCCAATACCCAGGGAGAGAGAGAGAGTATCCCCAATACCCAGGGAGAGAGAGAGAGTATCCCCAATACCCAGGAGAGAGAGAGAGAGTATCCCCAATACCCAGGGAGAGAGAGAGAGTATCCCCAATACCCAGGGAGAGAGAGAGAGTATCCCCAATACCCAGGGAGAGAGAGAGAGTATCCCCAATACCCAGGGAGAGAGAGAGAGTATCCCCAATACCCAGGGAGAGAGAGAGAGTATCCCCAATACCCAGGGAGAGAGAGAGAGTATCCCCAATACCCAGGGAGAGAGAGAGAGTATCCCCAATACCCAGGGAGAGAGAGAGAGTATCCCCAATACCCAGGGAGAGAGAGAGAGTATCCCCAATACCCAGGGAGAGAGAGAGAGTATCCCCAATACCCAGGGAGAGAGAGAGAGTATCCCCAATACCCAGGGAGAGAGAGAGAGTATCCCCAATACCCAGGGAGAGAGAGAGAGTATCCCCAATACCCAGGGAGAGAGAGAGAGAGTATCCCCAATACCCAGGAGAGAGAGAGAGTATCCCCAATACCCAGAGAGAGAGAGAGAGTATCCCCAATACCCAGGGAGAGAGAGAGAGTATCCCCAATACCCAGGAGAGAGAGAGAGTATCCCCAATACCCAGGGAGAGAGAGAGAGTATCCCCAATACCCAGGGAGAGAGAGAGAGTATCCCCAATACCCAGGGAGAGAGAGAGAGTATCCCCAATACCCAGGGAGAGAGAGAGAGTATCCCCAATACCCAGGGAGAGAGAGAGAGAGAGTATCCCCAATACCCAGGAGAGAGAGAGAGAGAGAGAGAGATCCCCAATACCCAGGGAGAGAGAGAGAGAGAGTATCCCCAATACCCAGGAGAGAGAGAGAGAGTATCCCCAATACCCAGGGAGAGAGAGAGAGTATCCCCAATACCCAGGGAGAGAGAGAGAGTATCCCCAATACCCAGGGAGAGAGAGAGAGAGTATCCCCAATACCCAGGGGAGAGAGAGAGAGAGTATCCCAATACCCAGGGAGAGAGAGAGAGAGTATCCCCAATACCCAGGGAGAGAGGAGAGAGAGAGAGTATCCCCAATACCCAGGGAGAGAGAGAGAGTATCCCCAATACCCAGGGAGAGAGAGAGAGTATCCCCAATACCCAGGGAGAGAGAGAGAGTATCCCCAATACCCCCAGGGAGAGAGACCCAGGAGAGTATCCCCAATACCCAGAGAGAGAGAGAGAGAATCCCCAATACCCAGAGAGAGAGAGAGAGAGTATCCCCAATACCCAGGGAGAGAGAGAGAGAGAGTATCCCCAATACCCAGGGAGAGAGAGAGAGAGTATCCCCAATACCCAGGGAGAGAGAGAGAGTATCCCCAATACCCAGGGAGAGAGAGAGAGTATCCCCAATACCCAGGGAGAGAGAGAGAGTATCCCCAATACCCAGGGAGAGAGAGAGTATCCCCAATACCCAGGGAGAGAGAGAGTATCCCCAATACCCAGGGAGAGAGAGAGAGAGAGTATCCCCAATACCCAGAGGAGAGAGAGAGAGAGAGTATCCCCAATACCCAGGGAGAGAGAGAGAGAGAGTATCCCCAATACCCAGGGAGAGAGAGAGAGTATCCCCAATACCCAGGGAGAGAGAGAGAGTATCCCCAATACCCAGGGAGAGAGAGAGAGTATCCCCAATACCCAGGGAGAGAGAGAGAGTATCCCCAATACCCAGGGAGAGAGAGAGAGTATCCCCAATACCCAGGGAGAGAGAGAGAGAGTATCCCCAATACCCAGGGAGAGAGAGAGAGTATCCCCAATACCCAGGGAGAGAGAGAGAGTATCCCCAATACCCAGGGAGAGAGAGAGACTATCCCCAATACCCAGGGAGAGAGAGAGAGTATCCCCAATACCCAGGGAGAGAGAGAGAGAGAGAGTATCCCCAATACCCAGGGATAGCGAGAGAGTATCCCCAATACCCAGGGAGAGAGAGAGTATCCCCAATACCCAGGGAGAGAGAGAGAGTATCCCCAATACCCAGGGAGAGAGAGAGAGTATCCCCAATACCCAGGGGGAGAGAGAGAGAGTATCCCCAATACCCAGGGAGAGAGAGAGTATCCCCAATACCCAGGGAGAGAGAGAGAGTATCCCCAATACCCAGGGAGAGAGAGAGAGTATCCCCAATACCCAGGGAGAGAGAGAGAGTATCCCCAATACCCAGGGAGAGAGAGAGAGTATCCCCAATACCCAGGGAGAGAGAGAGAGTATCCCCAATACCCAGGGAGAGAGAGAGAGTATCCCCAATACCCAGGGAGAGAGAGAGAGTATCCCCAATACCCAGGGAGAGAGAGAGAGTATCCCCAATACCCAGGAGAGAGAGAGAGTATCCCCAATACCCAGGGAGAGAGAGAGAGTATCCCCAATACCCAGGGAGAGAGAGAGAGTATCCCCAATACCCAGGGAGAGAGAGAGAGTATCCCCAATACCCAGGGAGAGAGAGAGTGTATCCCCAATACCCAGGGAGAGAGAGAGAGAGTATCCCCAATACCCAGGGAGAGAGAGAGAGTATCCCCAATACCCAGGGAGAGAGAGAGAGTATCCCCAATACCCAGGAGAGAGAGAGAGTATCCCCAATACCCAGGAGAGAGAGAGAGAGTATCCCCAATACCCAGGGAGAGAGAGAGAGTATCCCCAATACCCAGGGAGAGAGAGAGGGTATCCCCAATACCCAGGGAGAGAGAGAGGGTATCCCCAATACCCAGGGAGAGAGAGAGAGAGAGTATCCCCAATACCCAGGGAGAGAGAGAGAGAGTATTCCCAATACCCAGGGAGAGAGAGAGTATCCCCAATACCCAGGGAGAGAGAGAGAGAGTATCCCCAATACCAGGAGAGAGAGAGAGAGAGTATCCCCAATACCCAGGGAGAGAGAGAGAGAGTATCCCCAATACCCAGAGAGAGAGAGAGAGTATCCCCAATACCCAGGGAGAGAGAAAGAGTATCCCTAATAGCCAGAGAGAGAGAGAGTATCCCCAAAACCCAGAGATAGAGAGAGAGAGAGTATCCCCAATACCCAGAGAGAGAGAGAGAGAGAGTATCCCCAATACCCAGGAGAGAGAGAGAGAGTATCCCCAATACCCAGAGAGAGAGAGAGAGAGAGAGAGTATCCCCAATACCCAGGGAGGAGAGAGAGAGAGAGTATCCCCAATACCCAGGGAGAGAGAGAGAGAGTATCCCCAATACCCAGGGAGAGAGAGAGAGTATCCCCAATACCCCGGGAGAGAGAGAGAGTATCCCCAATACCCAGGGAGAGAGAGAGAGTATCCCCAATACCCAGGAGAGAGAGAGAGTATCCCCAATATGCTGGGAGAGAGAGAGAGAGTATCCCCAATACCCAGAGAGAGAGAGAGAGTATCCCCAATACCCAGGGAGAGAGAGAGAGTATCCCCAATACCCAGGGAGAGAGAGAGAGTATCCCCAATACCCAGGGAGAGAGAGAGAGTATCCCCAATACCCAGGGAGAGAGAGAGAGTATCCCCAATACCCAGGGAGAGAGAGAGAGAGTATCCCCAATACCCAGGGAGAGAGAGAGAGTATCCCCAATACCCAGGGAGAGAGAGAGAGTATCCCCAATACCCAGGGGAGAGAGAGAGAGTATCCCCAATACCCAGGGAGAGAGAGAGAGTATCCCCAATACCCAGGGAGAGAGAGAGAGTATCCCCAATACCCAGGGAGAGAGAGAGAGTATCCCCAATACCCAGGGAGAGAGAGAGAGTATCCCCAATACCCAGGGAGAGAGAGAGAGTATCCCCAATACCCAGGGAGAGAGAGAGAGTATCCCCAATACCCAGGGAGAGAGAGAGAGTATCCCCAATACCCAGGAGAGAGAGAGAGTATCCCCAATACCCAGGAGAGAGAGAGAGAGTATCCCCAATACCCAGGGAGAGAGAGAGAGTATCCCCAATACCCAGGGAGAGAGAGAGAGAGTATCCCCAATACCCAGGGAGAGAGAGAGAGTATCCCCAATACCCAGGAAGAGAGAGAGAGTATCCCCAATACCCAGGGAGAGAGAGAGAGAGTATCCCCAATACCCAGGGAGAGAGAGAGAGTATCCCCAATACCCAGGGAGAGAGAGAGAGTATCCCCAATACCCAGGGAGAGAGAGAGAGTATCCCAATACCCAGGGAGAGAGAGAGAGAGAGTATCCCCAATACCCAGGGAGAGAGAGAGAGTATCCCCAATACCCAGGAGAGAGAGAGAGAGTATCCCCAATACCCAGGAGAGAGAGAGAGAGTATCCCCAATACCCAGGGAGGAGAGAGAGAGAGAGTATCCCCAATACCCAGGGGAGAGAGAGAGAGTATCCCCAATACCCAGGAGAGAGAGAGAGAGTATCCCCAATACCCAGGAGAGAGAGAGAGAGTATCCCCAATACCCAGGGAGAGAGAGAGAGTATCCCCAATACCCAGGAGAGAGAGAGAGAGAGAGTATCCCCAATACCCAGGAGAGAGAGAGAGAGAGAGAGAGTATCCCCAATACCCAGGGAGAGAGAGAGAGAGAGAGTATCCCCAATACCCAGGGAGAGAGGAGAGAGAGAGAGAGTATCCCCAATACCCAGGGGAGAGAGAGAGAGTATCCCCAATACCCAGGGAGAGAGAGAGAGTATCCCCAATACCCAGGAGAGAGAGAGAGAGTATCCCCAATACCCAGGGAGAGAGAGAGAGTATCCCCAATACCCAGGGAGAGAGAGAGAGTATCCCCAATACCCAGGGAGAGAGAGAGAGTATCCCCAATACCCAGGGAGAGAGAGAGAGTATCCCCAATACCCAGGGAGAGAGAGAGAGTATCCCCAATACCCAGGGAGAGAGAGAGAGTATCCCCAATACCCAGGGAGAGAGAGAGAGTATCCCCAATACCCAGGGAGAGAGAGAGAGTATCCCCAATACCCAGGGAGAGAGAGAGAGTATCCCCAATACCCAGGGAGAGAGAGAGAGTATCCCCAATACCCAGGGAGAGAGAGAGAGAGTATCCCCAATACCCAGGGAGAGAGAGAGAGTATCCCCAATACCCAGGGAGAGAGAGAGAGTATCCCAATACCCAGGGAGAGAGAGAGAGTATCCCCAATACCCAGGGAGAGAGAGAGAGTATCCCCAATACCCAGGGAGAGAGAGAGAGTATCCCCAATACCCAGGGAGAGAGAGAGAGAGTATCCCCAATACCCAGGGAGAGAGAGAGAGAGTATCCCCAATACCCAGGGAGAGAGAGAGAGAGTATCCCCAATACCCAGGGAGAGAGAGAGAGAGAGTATCCCCAATACCCAGGGAGAGAGAGAGAGAGAGTATCCCCAATACCCAGGGAGAGAGAGAGAGAGTATCCCCAATACCCAGGGAGAGAGAGAGAGAGAGAGTATCCCCAATACCCAGGGAGAGGAGAGAGAGAGAGAGAGTATCCCCAATACCAGGGAGAGAGAGAGGAGAGAGAGAGAGAGTATCCCCAATACCCAGAGGAGAGAGAGAGAGAGAGTATCCCAATACCCAGGAGAGAGAGAGAGAGTATCCCCAATACCCAGGGAGAGAGAGAGAGAGTATCCCCAATACCCAGGGAGAGAGTGAGAGAGAGAGAATCCCCAATACCCAGGTAGAGAGAGAGAGAGTATCCCCAATACCCAGGGAGAGAGAGAGAGAGAGAGTATCCCCAATACCCAGGGAGAGAGAGAGAGAGTATCCCCAATACCCAGGGAGAGAGAGAGAGAGAGAGAGTATCCCCAATACCCAGGGAGAGAGAGAGAGAGAGAGTATCCCCAATACCCAGGGAGAGAGAGAGAGAGGAGTATCCCCAATACCAGGGAGAGAGAGAGAGAGAGTATCCCCAATACCCAGGGAGAGAGAGAGAGTATCCCAATACCCAGGGAGAGAGAGAGAGTATCCCCCAATACCCAGGGAGAGAGAGAGAGTATCCCCAATACCCAGGGAGAGAGAGAGAGTATCCCAATACCCAGGGAGAGAGAGAGAGAGTATCCCCAATACCCAGGGAGAGAGAGCGATTATCCCCAATACCCAGGGAGAGACAGAGATTATCCCCAATACCCCGGGAGAGAGAGAGTATCCCCAATACCCAGGGAGAGAGACAGAGAGTATCCCCAATACCCAGGGAGAGAGAGAGGAGAGCAAACCAGAGAGAGAGATCCCCAATACCCAGGGAGAGAGAGAGAGAGAGTATCCCCAATACCCAGGGAGAGAGAGAGAGAGTATCCCCAATACCCGGGAGAGAGAGAGATTCCCCAATACCCAGGAGAGAGAGAAGAGGGGAGAGAGAGTATCCCCCAATACCCAGGGAGAGAGAGAGTATCCCCAATACCCAGGGAGAGAGAGAGAGAGTATCCCCAATACCCAGGGAGAGAGAGAGAGAGTATCCCCAATACCCAGGGAGAGAGAGAGAGAGAGTATCCCAATACCCAGGGAGAGAGAGAGAGGTATCCCCAATACCCAGGGAGAGAGAGAGAGAGTATCCCAATACCCAGGGAGAGAGAGAGAGAGTATCCCCAATACCCAGGGAGGAGAGAGAGTATCCCCAATACCCAGGGAGAGAGAGAGAGTATCCCAATACCCGGGGAGAGAGAGAGAGTATCCCCAATACCCAGGGAGAAGAGAGAGAGTATCCCCAATACCCAGGAGAGAGAGAGAGAGAGAGTATCCCCAATACCCAGGGAGAGAGAGAGAGAGTATCCCCAATACCCAGGGAGAGAGAGAGAGAGTATCCCCAATACCCAGGGAGAGAGAGAGAGTATCCCCAATACCCAGGGAGAGAGAGAGAGTATCCCCAATACCCAGGGAGAGAGAGAGTATCCCCAATACCCAGGGAGAGAGAGAGAGTATCCCCAATACCCAGGGAGAGAGAGAGAGTATCCCCAATACCCAGGGGAGAGAGAGAGAGTATCCCCAATACCCAGGGAGAGAGAGGGAGTATCCCCAATACCCAGGGAGAGAGAGGGAGTATCCCCAATACCCAGGGAGAGAGAGGGAGTATCCCCAATACCCAGGGAGAGAGAGAGAGTTTCCCCAATACCCAGGGAGAGAGAGAGAGAGTACCCCCAATACCCAGGGAGAGAGAGAGAGTATCCCCAATACCCAGGGAGAGAGAGAGAGTATCCCCATACCCAGGGAGAGAGAGAGAGGAGAGAGATATCCCCAATACCCAGGGGAGAGAGAGGAGAGAGAGAGAGTATCCCCAATACCCAGGGAGAGAGAGAGAGAGAGTATCCCCAATACCCAGGGAGAGAGAGAGAGTATCCCCAATACCCAGGGAGAGAGAGAGAGAGAGAGAGAGAGAGAGTATCCCCAATACCCAGGGGGAGAGAGAGAGAGAGAGTATCCCCAATACCCAGGGAGAGAGAGAGAGAGTATCCCCAATACCCAGGGAGAGAGAGAGAGAGAGAGAGAGTCCCCAATACCCAGGGAGAGAGAGAGAGAGAGAGTATCCCCAATACCCAGGGAGAGAGAGAGAGTATCCCCAATACCCAGGGAGAGAGAGAGAGTATCCCCAATACCCAGGGAGAGAGAGAGAGAGAATCCCCAATACCCAGGGAGAGAGAGAGAGAGAGAGAGAGAGAGAGAGAGTATCCCCAATACCCAGGGAGAGAGAGAGAGTATCCCCAATACCCAGGGAGAGAGAGAGAGTATCCCCAATACCCAGGGAGAGAGAGAGTATCCCCAATACCCAGGGAGAGAGAGAGAGAGTATCCCCAAATACCCGGGAGAGAGAGAGTATCCCCAATACCCAGGGAGAGAGAGAGAGAGTATCCCAATACCCAGGGAGAGAGAGAGAGTATCCCCAATACCCAGGGAGAAGAGAGAGAGTATCCCAATACCCAGGGAGAGAGAGAGAGTATCCCCAATACCCAGGGAGAGAGAGAGAGTATCCCAATACCCAGGGAGAGAGAGAGAGAGAGTATCCCCAATACCCAGGGAGAGAGAGAGAGAGTATCCCCAATACCCAGGGAGAGAGAGAGAGAGAGATCCCCATACCCAGGGAGAGAGAGAGAGAGAGTATCCCCAATACCCAGGGAGAGAGAGAGAGAGTATCCCCCAATACCCAGGGAAAGAGAGAGAGAGTATCCCCAATACCCAGGGAGAGAGAGAGAGAGAGAGAGAGAGTCCCCAATACCCCAGGGAGAGAGAGAGAGAGTATCCCCAATACCCAGGGAGAGAGGAGAGAGAGTATCCCCAATACCCAGGGAGTAGAGATGAGAGAGAGAGAGAGAGAGTATCCCCAATACCCAGGGAGAGAGAGAGAGAGAGTATCCCCAATACCCAGGAGAGAGAGAGAGAGTATCCCCAATACCCAGGGAGAGAGAGAGAGAGAGTATCCCCAATACCCAGGGCGAGAGAGAGAGAGTGAGTATCCCCAATACCCAGGGAGAGAGAGAGAGAGAGAGAGAGAGAGAGAGTATCCCCAATACCCAGGGAGAGAGAGAGAGAGAGAGAGAGTATCCCCAATACCCAGGGAGAGAGAGTATCCCCAATACCCAGGGAGAGAGAGAGAGAGAGAGAGAGAGAGTATCCCCAAAACCCAGGGAGAGAGAGAGTGAGTATCCCCAATACGCAGGGAGAGAGAGAGAGAGAGAGAGTGTATCCCCAATACCCAGGGAGATAGAGAGAGAGAGAGTATCCCCAATACCCAGGGAGAGAGAGAGAGACAATCCCCAATACCCAGGGAGAGAGAGTATCCCCAATACCCAGGGAGAGAGAGAGAGAGAGTATCCCCAATACCCAGGAGAGAAGAGAGAGAGAGAATCCCCAATACCCGGGAGAGAGAGAGAGTATCCCAATACCCAGGGGAGAGAGAGAGAGAGTATCCCCAATACCCAGGGAGAGAGAGAGAGAGTATCCCCAATACCCAGGGAGAGAGAGAGAGAGAGTATCCCCAATACCAGGGAGAGAGAGAGAGTATCCCCAATACCCAGGGAGAGAGAGAGAGAGTATCCCCAATACCCAGGAGAGGGAGAGAGAGAGATCCCCAATACCCCGGGAGAGAGAGAGAGTATCCCCAATACCCAGGGAGAGAGAGAGAGGAGAGAGAGTATCCCCAATACCCAGGGAGAGAGAGAGAGTATCCCAATACCCAGGGAGAGAGAGAGAGAGAGTATCCCAATACCCAGGGAGAGAGAGAGAGTTATCCCCAATCCCAGGGAGAGAGAGAGAGAGAGAGAGAGAGAGAGAGTATCCCCAATACCCAGGGAGAGAGAGAGAGAGTATCCCCAATACCCAGGGAGAGAGAGAGAGAGAGAGAGAGTATCCCCAATACCCAGGGAGAGAGAGAGAGTATCCCCAATACCCAGGGAGAGAGAGAGAGAGAGAGAGAGAGAGAGTATCCCCAATACCCAGGGAGAGAGAGAGAGTATCCCAATACCCAGGGAGAGAGAGAGCCCCCCCCCCCCCGAGAGAGAGAGAGTATCCCCAATACCCAGGGAGAGAGAGAGAGTATCCCCAATACCCAGGGAGAGAGAGAGAGTATCCCCAATACCCAGGGAGAGAGAGAGAGTATCCCCAATACCCCGGGAGAGAGAGAGAGTATCCCCAATACCCAGGGAGAGAGAGAGAGAGAGTATCCCCAATACCCAGGGAGAGAGAGAGAGAGTATCCCCAATACCCAGGGAGAGAGAGAGAGAGTATCCCCAATACCCAGGGAGAGAGAGGGAGAGAATCCCCACTTCCCAGGGAGAGAGAGAGAGTGAATCCCCAATACCCAGGGAGAGAGAGAGAGAGAGTATCCCAATACCCAGGGAGAGAGAGAGAGTATCCCCAATACCCAGGGAGAGAGAGAGAGAGAGTAATCCCAATACCCAGGGGAGAGGAGAGAGAGAGAGAGAGAGTATCCCCAATACCCGGGAGAGAGAGAGAGAGAGTATCCCCCAATACCCAGGGAGAGAGAGAGAGAGTATCCCCATACCCAGGGAGAGAGAGAGAGTATCCCCAATACCCAGGGAGAGAGAGAGAGAGTATCCCCAATAACCAGGGAGAGAGAGAGAGTATCCCCAATACCCAGGGGAGAGAGAGAGAGTATCCCCAATACCCGGAGAGAGAGAGATCCCAATACCCCGGAGAGAGAGAGAGTATCCCCAATACCCAGGGAGAGAGAGAGAGTATCCCCAATACCCAGGGAGAGAGAGAGAGAGTATCCCCAATACCCAGGGAGAGAGAGAGAGAGTATCCCCAATAACCAGGGAGAGAGAGAGAGTATCCCCAATACCCAGGGAAGAGAGAGAGAGTATCCCCAATACCCAGGGAGAGAGAGAGAGTATCCCCAATACCCAGGGAGAGAGAGAGAGTATCCCCAATACCCAGGGAGAGAGAGAGAGTATCCCCAATACCCAGGGATAGAGAGAGAGTATCCCCAATACCCAGGGAGAGAGAGAGAGTATCCCCAATCCCCAGGAGAGAAGAGAGAGAGAGTATCCCCAATACCAGGGGAGAGAGAGAGAGTATCCCCAATACCCAGGGAGAGAGAGAGAGAGTATCCCCAATACCCAGGGAGAGAGAGAGAGCAGAGAGAGAGAGTATCCCAATACCCAGGGAGAGAGAGAGAGTATCCCCAATACCCAGGGAGAGAGAGAGAGAGAGTATCCCCAATACCCCGGGAGAGAGAGAGAGAGAGTATCCCCCAAACCCAGGGAGAGAGAGAGAGAGAGAGTAATCCCCAATACCCAGGGAGAGAGAGAGAGAGAGAGTATCCCCAATACCCAGGGAGGGAGAGAGAGAGAGAGTATCCCAATACCAGGGAGAGAGAGAGAGAGAGAGAGTATCCCCAATACCCAGGGAGAGAGAGAGAGAGTATCCCCAATACCCAGGGAGAGAGAGAGAGAGAGTATCCCACATACCAGGGAGAGAGAGGAGAGAGAGAGAGTATCCCCAATACCCAGGGAGAGAGAGATAGAGAGAGTATCCCCAATACCCAGGAGAGAGAGAGAGAGAGAGTATCCCCAATACCCAGGGAGAGAGAGAGAGTATCCCAATACCCAGGGAGAGAGAGAGAGTATCCCCAATACCCAGGGAAGAGAGAGAGAGTATCCCCAATACCCAGGGAGAGAGAGAGAGTATCCCCAATACCCAGGGAGAGAGAGAGAGTATCCCCAATACCCAGGGGAGAGAGAGAGAGTATCCCAATACCCAGGGAGAGAGAGAGAGTATCCCCAATACCCAGGGAGAGAGAGAGGAGTATCCCCAAATACCCAGGGAGAGAGAGAGAGTATCCCCAATACCCAGGGAGAGAGAGAGAGTATCCCCAATACCCAGGGAGAGAGAGAGAGAATCCCCAATACCCAGGGAGAGAGAGAGGGAGTATCCCCAATACCCAGGGAGAGAGAGGGAGTATCCCCAATACCCAGGGAGAGAGAGAGAGTATCCCCAATACCCAGGGAGAGAGAGAGAGTATCCCCCATACCCAGGGAGAGAGAGAGTGTCCCCCATACCCAGGGAGAGAGAGAGTGTCCCCCATACCCAGGGAGAGAGAGAGAGGTATCCCCAATACCCAGGGGAGAGAGAGAGAGGTATCCCCAATACCCAGGGAGAGAGAGAGAGAGAGTATCCCCAACACCCAGGGAGAGAGAGAGAGTATCCCCAATACCCAGGGGGAGAGAGAGAGAGTATCCCCAATACCCAGGGAGAGAGAGAGAGAGAGTATCCCCAATACCCAGGGAGAGAGAGAGAGAGAGTATCCCCAATACCCAGGGAGAGAGAGAGAGAGAGTATCCCCAATACCCAGGGAGAGAGAGAGAGAGTATCCCCAATACCCAGGGAGAGAGAGAGAGCGACCCAGAGAGCGAGAGAGAGAGTATCCCAATACCCAGGAGAGAGAGAGAGAGTATCCCCAATACCCAGGGAGAGAGAAGAGAGAGAGTATCCCCAATACCCAGGGAGAGAGAGAGAGTATCCCAATACCCAGGGAGAGAGGAGAGAGAGAGAGAGAGAGTATCCCCAATACCCAGGGAGAGAGAGAGAGAGAGAGTATCCCCAATCCCAGGGAGAGAGAGAGAGAGTATCCCCAATACCCAGGAGAGAGAGAGAGAGAGTATCCCCAATACCAGGGAGAGAGAGAGAGAGAGAGAGAGAGTATCCCCAATACCCAGGGAGAGAGAGAGAGAGAGTATCCCCAATACCCAGGAGGAGAGAGAGAGAGAGTATCCCAATACCCAGGGAGAGAGAGAGAGAGAGAGAGAGTATCCCCAATACCCAGGGGAGAGAGAAGAGAGAGAGAGAGTATCCCCCAGTACCCCAGGGAGGAGGGAGAGAGAGAGAGAGATTATCCCCAATACCCAGGGAGAGAGAGAGATTATCCCCAATATCCCGTGAGAGAGAGAGTATCCCCAATACCCAGGGAGAGAAAGAGTATCCCCAATACCCAGGGAGAGAGAGAGAGTATCCCCAATACCCAGGGAGAGAGAGGGAGTATCCCCAATACCCAGGGAGAGAGAGGGAGTATCCCCAATACCCAGGGAGAGAGGGGGAGTATCCCCAATACCCAGGGAGAGAGAGAGAGAGTTTCCCCAATACCCCGGGAGAGAGAGAGAGAGAGAGTATCCCCAATACCCAGGGGAGAGAGAGAGAGAGTATCCCCAATACCCAGGGAGAGAGAGAGAGTATCCCAATACCCAGGGAGAGAGAGAGAGTATCCCCAATACCCAGGAGAGAGAGAGAGTATCCCCAATACCCAGGGAGAGAGAGAGAGTATCCCCAATACCCAGGAGAGAGAGAGAGAGTATCCCCAATACCAGGGAGAGAGAGAGAGGGAGAGTATCCCCAATAACCCAGGGAGAGAGAGAGAGAGTATCCCAATACCCAGGGAGAGAGAGAGAGAGAGGTACCCCAATACCCAGGGAGGGAGAGAGAGTATCCCCAATACCCAGGGAGAGAGAGAGAGTATCCCCAATACCCAGGTAGAGAGAGAGTCCCCAATACCCAGGGAGAGAGAGGGAGTATCCCCAATACCCAGGGAGAGAGAGGGAGTATCCCCAATACCCAGGGAGAGAGAGGGAGTATCCCCAATACCCAGGGAGAGAGAGGGAGTATCCCCAATACCCAGGGAGAGAGAGGGA